>NW_026988935.1:0-34117 GCF_030222135.1 Aotus nancymaae | reverse complement strand
CCATTACCGGCATATGGAAGAAACAGCAGTATGCACAGGGAAATATCTGCTTCTAAATCCAAAACGCAGCTATCTAACAGAACGGTTGTCAATGTGTGCACTCAACTTCCAGAGTTAAACCCGTGTGTGGATTCAGCAGTCTGCAGAGACTTTCTCTGCAGAGTCCCAAAACAGGCGTTTTCAGCCCATTACCGGCATATGGAAGAAACAGCAGTAAGCACAGGGAAATATCTGCTTCTAAATCCAAAACGCAGCTATCTAACAGAACGGTTGTCAATGTGTGCACTCAACTTCCAGAGTTAAACCCGTGTGTGGATTCAGCAGTCTGCAGAGACTTTCTCTGCAGAGTCCCAAAACAGGCGTTTTCAACCCATTACCGGCATATGGAAGAAACAGCAGTAAGCACAGGGAAATATCTGCTTCTAAATCCAAAACGCAGCTATCTAACAGAACGGTTGTCAATGTGTGCACTCAACTTCCAGAGTTAAACCCGTGTGTGGATTCAGCAGTCTGCAAACACTTTCTCTGCAGAGTCCCAAAACAGGCGTTTTCAGCCCATTACCGGCATATGGAAGAAACAGCAGTAAGCACAGGGAAATATCTGCTTCTAAATCCAAAACGCAGCTATCTAACAGAACGGTTGTCAATGTGTGCACTCAACTTCCAGAGTTAAACCCGTGTGTGGATTCAGCAGTCTGCAGAGACTTTCTCTGCAGAGTCCCAAAACAGGCGTTTTCAGCCCATTACCGGCATATGGAAGAAACAGCAGTAAGCACAGGGAAATATCTGCTTCTAAATCCAAAACGCAGCTATCTAACAGAACGGTTGTCAATGTGTGCACTCAACTTCCAGAGTTAAACCCGTGTGTGGATTCAGCAGTCTGCAGAGACTTTCTCTGCAGAGTCCCAAAACAGGCGTTTTCAGCCCATTACCGGCATATGGAAGAAACAGCAGTAAGCACAGGGAAATATCTGCTTCTAAATCCAAAACGCAGCTATCTAACAGAACGGTTGTCAATGTGTGCACTCAACTTCCAGAGTTAAACCCGTGTGTGGATTCAGCAGTCTGCAGAGACTTTCTCTGCAGAGTCCCAAAACAGGCGTTTTCAGCCCATTACCGGCATAGGGAAGAAACAGCAGTAAGCACAGGGAAATATCTGCTTCTAAATCCAAAACGCAGCTATCTAACAGAACGGTTGTCAATGTGTGCACTCAACTTCCAGAGTTAAACCCGTGTGTGGATTCGGCAGTCTGCAGAGACTTTCTCTGCAGAGTCCCAAAACAGGCGTTTTCAGCCCATTACCGGCATATGGAAGAAACAGCAGTAAGCACAGGGAAATATCTGCTTCTAAACCCAAAACGCAGCTATCTAACAGAACGGTTGTCAATGTGTGCACTCAACTTCCAGAGTTAAACCCGTGTGTGGATTCAGCAGTCTGCAGAGACTTTCTCTGCAGAGTCCCAAAACAGGCGTTTTCAGCCCATTACCGGCATATGGAAGAAACAGCAGTAAGCACAGGGAAATATCTGCTTCTAAATCCAAAACGCAGCTATCTAACAGAACGGTTGTCAATGTGTGCACTCAACTTCCAGAGTTAAACCCGTGTGTGGATTCAGCAGTCTGCAGAGACTTTCTCTGCAGAGTCCCAAAACAGGCGTTTTCAGCCCATTACCGGCATATGGAAGAAACAGCAGTAAGCACAGGGAAATATCTGCTTCTAAATCCAAAACGCAGCTATCTAACAGAACGGTTGTCAATGTGTGCACTCAACTTCCAGAGTTAAACCCGTGTGTGGATTCAGCAGTCTGCAGAGACTTTCTCTGCAGAGTCCCAAAACAGGCGTTTTCAGCCCATTACCGGCATATGGAAGAAACAGCAGTAAGCACAGGGAAATATCTGCTTCTAAATCCAAAACGCAGCTATCTAACAGAACGGTTGTCAATGTGTGCACTCAACTTCCAGAGTTAAACCCGTGTGTGGATTCAGCAGTCTGCAGAGACTTTCTCTGCAGAGTCCCAAAACAGGCATTTTCAGCCCATTACCGGCATATGGAAGAAACAGCAGTAAGCACAGGGAAATATCTGCTTCTAAATCCAAAACGCAGCTATCTAACAGAACGGTTGTCAATGTGTGCACTCAACTTCCAGAGTTAAACCCGTGTGTGGATTCAGCAGTCTGCAGAGACTTTCTCTGCAGAGTCCCAAAACAGGCGTTTTCAGCCCATTACCGGCATATGGAAGAAACAGCAGTAAGCACAGGGAAATATCTGCTTCTAAATCCAAAACGCAGCTATCTAACAGAACGGTTGTCAATGTGTGCACTCAACTTCCAGAGTTAAACCCGTGTGTGGATTCAGCAGTCTGCAGAGACATTCTCTGCAGAGTCCCAAAACAGGCGTTTTCAGCCCATTACCGGCATATGGAAGAAACAGCAGTAAGCACAGGGAAATATCTGCTTCTAAATCCAAAACGCAGCTATCTAACAGAACGGTTGTCAATGTGTGCACTCAACTTCCAGAGTTAAACCCGTGTGTGGATTCAGCAGTCTGCAAACACTTTCTCTGCAGAGTCCCAAAACAGGCGTTTTCAGCCCATTACCGGCATATGGAAGAAACAGCAGTAAGCACAGGGAAATATCTGCTTCTAAATCCAAAACGCAGCTATCTAACAGAACGGTTGTCAATGTGTGCACTCAACTTCCAGAGTTAAACCCGTGTGTGGATTCAGCAGTCTGCAGAGACTTTCTCTGCAGAGTCCCAAAACAGGCGTTTTCAGTCCATTACCGGCATATGGAAGAAACAGCAGTAAGCACAGGGAAATATCTGCTTCTAAATCCAAAACGCAGCTATCTAACAGAACGGTTGTCAATGTGTGCACTCAACTTCCAGAGTTAAACCCGTGTGTGGATTCAGCAGTCTGCAGAGACTTTCTCTGCAGAGTCCCAAAACAGGCGTTTTCAACCCATTACCGGCATATGGAAGAAACAGCAGTAAGCACAGGGAAATATCTGCTTCTAAATCCAAAACGCAGCTATCTAACAGAACGGTTGTCAATGTGTGCACTCAACTTCCAGAGTTAAACCCGTGTGTGGATTCAGCAGTCTGCAAACACTTTCTCTGCAGAGTCCCAAAACAGGCGTTTTCAGCCCATTACCGGCATATGGAAGAAACAGCAGTAAGCACAGGGAAATATCTGCTTCTAAATCCAAAACGCAGCTATCTAACAGAACGGTTGTCAATGTGTGCACTCAACTTCCAGAGTTAATCCCGTGTGTGGATTCAGGAGTCTGCAAACACTTTCTCTGCAGAGTCCCAAAACAGGCGTTTTCAGCCCATTACCGGCATATGGAAGAAACAGCAGTAAGCACAGGGAAATATCTGCTTCTAAATCCAAAACGCAGCTATCTAACAGAACGGTTGTCAATGTGTGCACTCAACTTCCAGAGTTAAACCCGTGTGTGGATTCAGCAGTCTGCAGAGACTTTCTCTGCAGAGTCCCAAAACAGGCCTTTTCAGCCCATTACCGGCATATGGAAGAAACAGCAGTAAGCACAGGGAAATATCTGCTTCTAAATCCAAAACGCAGCTATCTAACAGAACGGTTGTCAATGTGTGCACTCAACTTCCAGAGTTAAACCCGTGTGTGGATTCAGCAGTCTGCAGAGACTTTCTCTGCAGAGTCCCAAAACAGGCGTTTTCAGCCCATTACCGGCATATGGAAGAAACAGCAGTATGCACAGGGAAATATCTGCTTCTAAATCCAAAACGCAGCTATCTAACAGAACGGTTGTCAATGTGTGCACTCAACTTCCAGAGTTAAACCCGTGTGTGGATTCGGCAGTCTGCAGAGACTTTCTCTGCAGAGTCCCAAAACAGGCGTTTTCAGCCCATTACCGGCATATGGAAGAAACAGCAGTAAGCACAGGGAAATATCTGCTTCTAAATCCAAAACGCAGCTATCTAACAGAACGGTTGTCAATGTGTGCACTCAACTTCCAGAGTTAAACCCGTGTGTGGATTCAGCAGTCTGCAGAGACTTTCTCTGCAGAGTCCCAAAACAGGCGTTTTCAGCCCATTACCGGCATATGGAAGAAACAGCAGTAAGCACAGGGAAATATCTGCTTCTAAATCCAAAACGCAGCTATCTAACAGAACGGTTGTCAATGTGTGCACTCAACTTCCAGAGTTAAACCCGTGTGTGGATTCAGCAGTCTGCAGAGACTTTCTCTGCAGAGTCCCAAAACAGGCGTTTTCAGCCCATTACCGGCATATGGAAGAAACAGCAGTAAGCACAGGGAAATATCTGCTTCTAAATCCAAAACGCAGCTATCTAACAGAACGGTTGTCAATGTGTGCACTCAACTTCCAGAGTTAAACCCGTGTGTGGATTCAGCAGTCTGCAGAGACTTTCTCTGCAGAGTCCCAAAACAGGCGTTTTCAGCCCATTACCGGCATATGGAAGAAACAGCAGTAAGCACAGGGAAATATCTGCTTCTAAATCCAAAACGCAGCTATCTAACAGAACGGTTGTCAATGTGTGCACTCAACTTCCAGAGTTAAACCCGTGTGTGGATTCAGCAGTCTGCAGAGACTTTCTCTGCAGAGTCCCAAAACAGGCGTTTTCAGCCCATTACCGGCATATGGAAGAAACAGCAGTAAGCACAGGGAAATATCTGCATCTAAATCCAAAACGCAGCTATCTAACAGAACGGTTGTCAATGTGTGCACTCAACTTCCAGAGTTAAACCCGTGTGTGGATTCAGCAGTCTGCAGAGACATTCTCTGCAGAGTCCCAAAACAGGCGTTTTCAGCCCATTACCGGCATATGGAAGAAACAGCAGTAAGCACAGGGAAATATCTGCTTCTAAATCCAAAACGCAGCTATCTAACAGAACGGTTGTCAATGTGTGCACTCAACTTCCAGAGTTAAACCCGTGTGTGGATTCAGCAGTCTGCAAACACTTTCTCTGCAGAGTCCCAAAACAGGCGTTTTCAGCCCATTACCGGCATATGGAAGAAACAGCAGTAAGCACAGGGAAATATCTGCTTCTAAATCCAAAAGGCAGCTATCTAACAGAACGGTTGTCAATGTGTGCACTCAACTTCCAGAGTTAAACCCGTGTGTGGATTCAGCAGTCTGCAGAGACTTTCTCTGCAGAGTCCCAAAACAGGCGTTTTCAGCCCATTACCGGCATATGGAAGAAACAGCAGTAAGCACAGGGAAATATCTGCTTCTAAATCCAAAACGCAGCTATCTAACAGAACGGTTGTCAATGTGTGCACTCAACTTCCAGAGTTAAACCCGTGTGTGGATTCAGCAGTCTGCAGAGACTTTCTCTGCAGAGTCCCAAAACAGGCGTTTTCAGCCCATTACCGGCATATGGAAGAAACAGCAGTAAGCACAGGGAAATATCTGCTTCTAAATCCAAAACGCAGCTATCTAACAGAACGGTTGTCAATGTGTGCACTCAACTTCCAGAGTTAATCCCGTGTGTGGATTCAGGAGTCTGCAAACACTTTCTCTGCAGAGTCCCAAAACAGGCGTTTTCAGCCCATTACCGGCATATGGAAGAAACAGCAGTAAGCACAGGGAAATATCTGCTTCTAAATCCAAAACGCAGCTATCTAACAGAACGGTTGTCAATGTGTGCACTCAACTTCCAGAGTTAAACCCGTGTGTGGATTCGGCAGTCTGCAGAGACTTTCTCTGCAGAGTCCCAAAACAGGCGTTTTCAGCCCATTACCGGCATATGGAAGAAACAGCAGTAAGCACAGGGAAATATCTGCTTCTAAATCCAAAACGCAGCTATCTAACAGAACGGTTGTCAATGTGTGCACTCAACTTCCAGAGTTAAACCCGTGTGTGGATTCAGCAGTCTGCAGAGACTTTCTCTGCAGAGTCCCAAAACAGGCGTTTTCAGCCCATTACCGGCATATGGAAGAAACAGCAGTAAGCACAGGGAAATATCTGCTTCTAAATCCAAAACGCAGCTATCTAACAGAACGGTAGTCAATGTGTGCACTCAACTTCCAGAGTTAAACCCGTGTGTGGATTCAGCAGTCTGCAGAGACTTTCTCTGCAGAGTCCCAAAACAGGCGTTTTCAGCCCATTACCGGCATAGGGAAGAAGCAGCAGTAAGCACAGGGAAATATCTGCTTCTAAATCCAAAACGCAGCTATCTAACAGAACGGTTGTCAATGTGTGCACTCAACTTCCAGAGTTAAACCCGTGTGTGGATTCAGCAGTCTGCAAACAGTTTTCTCTGCAGAGTCCCAAAACAGGCGTTTTCATCCCATTACCGGCATATGGAAGAAACAGCAGTAAGCACAGGGAAATATCGGCTTCTAAATCCAAAACGCAGCTATCTAACAGAACGGTTGTCAATGTGTGCACTCAACTTCCAGAGTTAAACCCGTGTGTGGATTCAGCAGTCTGCAGAGACTTTCTCTGCAGAGTCCCAATACAGGCGTTTTCAGCCCATTACCGGCATATGGAAGAAACAGCAGTAAGCACAGGGAAATATCTGCTTCTAAATCCAAAACGCAGCTATCTAACAGAACGGTTGTCAATGTGTGCACTCAACTTCCAGAGTTAAACCCGTGTGTGGATTCAGCAGTCTGCAGAGACTTTCTCTGCAGAGTCCCAAAACAGGCGTTTTCAGCCCATTACCGGCATATGGAAGAAACAGCAGTAAGCACAGGGAAATATCTGCTTCTAAATCCAAAACGCAGCTATCTAACAGAATGGTTGTCAATGTGTGCACTCAACTTCCAGAGTTAAACCCGTGTGTGGATTCAGCAGTCTGCAGAGACTTTCTCTGCAGAGTCCCAAAACAGGCATTTTCAGCCCATTACAGGCATATGGAAGAAACAGCAGTAAGCACAGGGAAATATCTGCTTCTAAATCCAAAACGCAGCTATCTAACAGAACGGTTGTCAATGTGTGCACTCAACTTCCAGAGTTAAACCCGTGTGTGGATTCAGCAGTCTGCAGAGACTTTCTCTGCAGAGTCCCAAAACAGGCGTTTTCAGCCCATTACCGGCATATGGAAGAAACAGCAGTAAGCACAGGGAAATATCTGCTTCTAAATCCAAAACGCAGCTATCTAACAGAATGGTTGTCAATGTGTGCACTCAACTTCCAGAGTTAAACCCGTGTGTGGATTCAGCAGTCTGCAGAGACTTTCTCTGCAGAGTCCCAAAACAGGCGTTTTCAGCCCATTACCGGCATATGGAAGAAACAGCAGTAAGCACAGGGAAATATCTGCTTCTAAATCCAAAACGCAGCTATCTAACAGAACGGTTGTCAATGTGTGCACTCAACTTCCAGAGTTAAACCCGTGTGTGGATTCAGCAGTCTGCAGAGACTTTCTCTGCAGAGTCCCAAAACAGGCGTTTTCAGCCCATTACCGGCATATGGAAGAAACAGCAGTAAGCACAGGGAAATATCTGCTTCTAAATCCAAAACGCAGCTATCTAACAGAACGGTTGTCAATGTGTGCACTCAACTTCCAGAGTTAAACCCGTGTGTGGATTCAGCAGTCTGCAAACACTTCCTCTGCAGAGTCCCAAAACAGGCGTTTTCAGCCCATTACCGGCATATGGAAGAAACAGCAGTAAGCACAGGGAAATATCTGCTTCTAAATCCAAAACGCAGCTATGTAACAGAACGGTTGTCAATGTGTGCACTCAACTTCCAGAGTTAAACCCGTGTGTGGATTCAGCAGTCTGCAGAGACTTTCTCTGCAGAGTCCCAAAACAGGCGTTTTCAGTCCATTACCGGCATATGGAAGAAACAGCAGTAAGCACAGGGAAATATCTGCTTCTAAATCCAAAACGCAGCTATCTAACAGAACGGTTGTCAATGTGTGCACTCAACTTCCAGAGTTAAACCCGTGTGTGGATTCAGTAGTCTGCAGAGACTTTCTCTGCAGAGTCCCAAAACAGGCGTTTTCAGTCCATTACCGGCATAGGGAAGAAACAGCAGTAAGCACAGGGAAATATCTGCTTCTAAATCCAAAACGCAGCTATCTAACAGAACGGTTGTCAATGTGTGCACTCAACTTCCAGAGTTAAACCCGTGTGTGGATTCAGCAGTCTGCAGAGACTTTCTCTGCAGAGTCCCAAAACAGGCGTTTTCAGCCCATTACCGGCATATGGAAGAAACAGCAGTAAGCACAGGGAAATATCTGCTTCTAAATCCAAAACGCAGCTATCTAACAGAACGGTTGTCAATGTGTGCACTCAACTTCCAGAGTTAAACCCATGTGTGGATTCAGCAGTCTGCAGAGACTTTCTCTGCAGAGTCCCAAAACAGGCGTTTTCAGCCCATTACCGGCATATGGAAGAAACAGCAGTAAGCACAGGGAAATATCTGCTTCTAAATCCAAAACGCAGCTATCTAACAGAACGGTTGTCAATGTGTGCACTCAACTTCCAGAGTTAAACCCGTGTGTGGATTCAGCAGTCTGCAAACACTTTCTCTGCAGAGTCCCAAAACAGGCGTTTTCAGCCCATTACCGGCATATGGAAGAAACAGCAGTAAGCACAGGGAAATATCTGCTTCTAAATCCAAAACACAGCTATCTAACAGAACGGTTGTCAATGTGTGCACTCAACTTCCAGAGTTAAACCCGTGTGTGGATTCAGCAGTCTGCAGAGACTTTCTCTGCAGAGTCCCAAAACAGGCGTTTTCAGCCCATTACCGGCATATGGAAGAAGCAGCAGTAAGCACAGGGAATTATCTGCTTCTAAATCCAAAACGCAGCTATCTAACAGAACGGTTGTCAATGTGTGCACTCAACTTCCAGAGTTAAACCGGTGTGTGGATTCAGCAGTCTGCAAACACTTTCTCTGCGGAGTCCCAAAACAGGCGTTTTCAGCCCATTACCGGCATATGGAAGAAACAGCAGTAAGCACAGGGAAATATCTGCTTCTAAATCCAAAACGCAGCTATCTAACAGAACGGTTGTCAATGTGTGCACTCAACTTCCAGAGTTAAACCGATGTGTGGATTCAGCAGTCTGCAGAGACTTTCTCTGCAGAGTCCCAAAACAGGCGTTTTCAGCCCATTACCGGCATATGGAAGAAACAGCAGTAAGCACAGGGAAATATCTGCTTCTAAATCCAAAACGCAGCTATCTAACAGAACGGTTGTCAATGTGTGCACTCAACTTCCAGAGTTAAACCCGTGTGTGGATTCAGCAGTCTGCAGAGACTTTCTCTGCAGAGTCCCAAAACAGGCGTTTTCAGCCCATTACCGGCATATGGAAGAAACAGCAGTAAGCACAGGGAAATATCTGCTTCTAAATCCAAAACGCAGCTATCTAACAGAACGGTTGTCAATGTGTGCACTCAACTTCCAGAGTTAAACCCGTGTGTGGATTCAGCAGTCTGCAGAGACTTTCTCTGCAGAGTCCCAAAACAGGCGTTTTCAGCCCATTACCGGCATATGGAAGAAACAGCAGTAAGCACAGGGAAATATCTGCTTCTAAATCCAAAACGCAGCTATCTAACAGAACGGTTGTCAATGTGTGCACTCAACTTCCAGAGTTAAACCCGTGTGTGGATTCAGCAGTCTGCAGAGACTTTCTCTGCAGAGTCCCAAAACAGGCGTTTTCAGCCCATTACCGGCATATGGAAGAAACAGCAGTAAGCACAGGGAAATATCTGCTTCTAAATCCAAAACGCAGCTATCTAACAGAACGGTTGTCAATGTGTGCACTCAACTTCCAGAGTTAAACCCGTGTGTGGATTCAGCAGTCTGCAGAGACTTTCTCTGCAGAGTCCCAAAACAGGCGTTTTCAGCCCATTACCGGCATATGGAAGAAACAGCAGTAAGCACAGGGAAATATCTGCTTCTAAATCCAAAACGCAGCTATCTAACAGAACGGTTGTCAATGTGTGCACTCAACTTCCAGAGTTAAACCCGTGTGTGGATTCAGCAGTCTGCAGAGACTTTCTCTGCAGAGTCCCAAAACAGGCGTTTTCAGCCCATTACCGGCATATGGAAGAAACAGCAGTAAGCACAGGGAAATATCTGCTTCTAAATCCAAAACGCAGCTATCTAACAGAACGGTTGTCAATGTGTGCACTCAACTTCCAGAGTTAAACCCGTGTGTGGATTCAGCAGTCTGCAGAGACTTTCTCTGCAGAGTCCCAAAACAGGCGTTTTCAGCCCATTACCGGCATATGGAAGAAACAGCAGTAAGCACAGGGAAATATCTGCTTCTAAATCCAAAACGCAGCTATCTAACAGAACGGTTGTCAATGTGTGCACTCAACTTCCAGAGTTAAACCCGTGTGTGGATTCAGCAGTCTGCAGAGACTTTCTCTGCAGAGTCCCAAAACAGGCATTTTCAGCCCATTACCGGCATATGGAAGAAACAGCAGTAAGCACAGGGAAATATCTGCTTCTAAATCCAAAACGCAGCTATCTAACAGAACGGTTGTCAATGTGTGCACTCAACTTCCAGAGTTAAACCCGTGTGTGGATTCAGCAGTCTGCAGAGACTTTCTCTGCAGAGTCCCAAAACAGGCGTTTTCAGCCCATTACCGGCATATGGAAGAAACAGCAGTAAGCACAGGGAAATATCTGCTTCTAAATCCAAAACGCAGCTATCTAACAGAACGGTTGTCAATGTGTGCACTCAACTTCCAGAGTTAAACCCGTGTGTGGATTCAGCAGTCTGCAGAGACTTTCTCTGCAGAGTCCCAAAACAGGCGTTTTCAACCCATTACCGGCATATGGAAGAAACAGCAGTAAGCACAGGGAAATATCTGCTTCTAAATCCAAAACGCAGCTATCTAACAGAACGGTTGTCAATGTGTGCACTCAACTTCCAGAGTTAAACCCGTGTGTGGATTCAGCAGTCTGCAAACACTTTCTCTGCAGAGTCCCAAAACAGGCGTTTTCAGCCCATTACCGGCATATGGAAGAAACAGCAGTAAGCACAGGGAAATATCTGCTTCTAAATCCAAAACGCAGCTATCTAACAGAACGGTTGTCAATGTGTGCACTCAACTTCCAGAGTTAAACCCGTGTGTGGATTCAGCAGTCTGCAGAGACTTTCTCTGCAGAGTCCCAAAACAGGCGTTTTCAGCCCATTACTGGCATATGGAAGAAACAGCAGTAAGCACAGGGAAATATCTGCTTCTAAATCCAAAACGCAGCTATCTAACAGAACGGTTGTCAATGTGTGCACTCAACTTCCAGAGTTAAACCCGTGTGTGGATTCAGCAGTCTGCAGAGACTTTCTCTGCAGAGTCCCAAAACAGGCGTTTTCAGCCCATTACCGGCATATGGAAGAAACAGCAGTAAGCACAGGGAAATATCTGCTTCTAAATCCAAAACGCAGCTATCTAACAGAACGGTTGTCAATGTGTGCACTCAACTTCCAGAGTTAAACCCGTGTGTGGATTCAGCAGTCTGCAGAGACTTTCTCTGCAGAGTCCCAAAACAGGCGTTTTCAGCCCATTACCGGCATAGGGAAGAAACAGCAGTAAGCACAGGGAAATATCTGCTTCTAAATCCAAAACGCAGCTATCTAACAGAACGGTTGTCAATGTGTGCACTCAACTTCCAGAGTTAAACCCGTGTGTGGATTCGGCAGTCTGCAGAGACTTTCTCTGCAGAGTCCCAAAACAGGCGTTTTCAGCCCATTACCGGCATATGGAAGAAACAGCAGTAAGCACAGGGAAATATCTGCTTCTAAATCCACAACGCAGCTATCTAACAGAACGGTTGTCAATGTGTGCACTCAACTTCCAGAGTTAAACCCGTGTGTGGATTCAGCAGTCTGCAGAGACTTTCTCTGCAGAGTCCCAAAACAGGCGTTTTCAGCCCATTACCGGCATATGGAAGAAACAGCAGTAAGCACAGGGAAATATCTGCTTCTAAATCCAAAACGCAGCTATCTAACAGAACGGTTGTCAATGTGTGCACTCAACTTCCAGAGTTAAACCCGTGTGTGGATTCAGCAGTCTGCAGAGACTTTCTCTGCAGAGTCCCAAAACAGGCGTTTTCAGCCCATTACCGGCATATGGAAGAAACAGCAGTAAGCACAGGGAAATATCTGCTTCTAAATCCAAAACGCAGCTATCTAACAGAACGGTTGTCAATGTGTGCACTCAACTTCCAGAGTTAAACCCGTGTGTGGATTCAGCAGTCTGCAGAGACTTTCTCTGCAGAGTCCCAAAACAGGCGTTTTCAGCCCATTACCGGCATATGGAAGAAACAGCAGTAAGCACAGGGAAATATCTGCTTCTAAATCCAAAACGCAGCTATCTAACAGAACGGTTGTCAATGTGTGCACTCAACTTCCAGAGTTAAACCCGTGTGTGGATTCAGCAGTCTGCAGAGACTTTCTCTGCAGAGTCCCAAAACAGGCATTTTCAGCCCATTACCGGCATATGGAAGAAACAGCAGTAAGCACAGGGAAATATCTGCTTCTAAATCCAAAACGCAGCTATCTAACAGAACGGTTGTCAATGTGTGCACTCAACTTCCAGAGTTAAACCCGTGTGTGGATTCAGCAGTCTGCAGAGACTTTCTCTGCAGAGTCCCAAAACAGGCGTTTTCAGCCCATTACCGGCATATGGAAGAAACAGCAGTAAGCACAGGGAAATATCTGCTTCTAAATCCAAAACGCAGCTATCTAACAGAACGGTTGTCAATGTGTGCACTCAACTTCCAGAGTTAAACCCGTGTGTGGATTCAGCAGTCTGCAGAGACATTCTCTGCAGAGTCCCAAAACAGGCGTTTTCAGCCCATTACCGGCATATGGAAGAAACAGCAGTAAGCACAGGGAAATATCTGCTTCTAAATCCAAAACGCAGCTATCTAACAGAACGGTTGTCAATGTGTGCACTCAACTTCCAGAGATAAACCCGTGTGTGGATTCAGCAGTCTGCAAACACTTTCTCTGCAGAGTCCCAAAACAGGCGTTTTCAGCCCATTACCGGCATATGGAAGAAACAGCAGTAAGCACAGGGAAATATCTGCTTCTAAATCCAAAACGCAGCTATCTAACAGAACGGTTGTCAATGTGTGCACTCAACTTCCAGAGTTAAACCCGTGTGTGGATTCAGCAGTCTGCAAACACTTTCTCTGCAGAGTCCCAAAACAGGCGTTTTCAGTCCATTACCGGCATATGGAAGAAACAGCAGTAAGCACAGGGAAATATCTGCTTCTAAATCCAAAACGCAGCTATCTAACAGAACGGTTGTCAATGTGTGCACTCAACTTCCAGAGTTAAACCCGTGTGTGGATTCAGCAGTCTGCAGAGACTTTCTCTGCAGAGTCCCAAAACAGGCGTTTTCAACCCATTACCGGCATATGGAAGAAACAGCAGTAAGCACAGGGAAATATCTGCTTCTAAATCCAAAACGCAGCTATCTAACAGAACGGTTGTCAATGTGTGCACTCAACTTCCAGAGTTAAACCCGTGTGTGGATTCAGCAGTCTGCAAACACTTTCTCTGCAGAGTCCCAAAACAGGCGTTTTCAGCCCATTACCGGCATATGGAAGAAACAGCAGTAAGCACAGGGAAATATCTGCTTCTAAATCCAAAACGCAGCTATCTAACAGAACGGTTGTCAATGTGTGCACTCAACTTCCAGAGTTAAACCCGTGTGTGGATTCAGCAGTCTGCAGAGACTTTCTCTGCAGAGTCCCAAAACAGGCATTTTCAGCCCATTACCGGCATATGGAAGAAACAGCAGTAAGCACAGGGAAATATCTGCTTCTAAATCCAAAACGCAGCTATCTAACAGAACGGTTGTCAATGTGTGCACTCAACTTCCAGAGTTAAACCCGTGTGTGGATTCAGCAGTCTGCAGAGACTTTCTCTGCAGAGTCCCAAAACAGGCGTTTTCAGCCCATTACCGGCATATGGAAGAAACAGCAGTAAGCACAGGGAAATATCTGCTTCTAAATCCAAAACGCAGCTATCTAACAGAACGGTTGTCAATGTGTGCACTCAACTTCCAGAGTTAAACCCGTGTGTGGATTCAGCAGTCTGCAGAGACTTTCTCTGCAGAGTCCCAAAACAGGCGTTTTCAACCCATTACCGGCATATGGAAGAAACAGCAGTAAGCACAGGGAAATATCTGCTTCTAAATCCAAAACGCAGCTATCTAACAGAACGGTTGTCAATGTGTGCACTCAACTTCCAGAGTTAAACCCGTGTGTGGATTCAGCAGTCTGCAAACACTTTCTCTGCAGAGTCCCAAAACAGGCGTTTTCAGCCCATTACCGGCATATGGAAGAAACAGCAGTAAGCACAGGGAAATATCTGCTTCTAAATCCAAAACGCAGCTATCTAACAGAACGGTTGTCAATGTGTGCACTCAACTTCCAGAGTTAAACCCGTGTGTGGATTCAGCAGTCTGCAGAGACTTTCTCTGCAGAGTCCCAAAACAGGCGTTTTCAGCCCATTACTGGCATATGGAAGAAACAGCAGTAAGCACAGGGAAATATCTGCTTCTAAATCCAAAACGCAGCTATCTAACAGAACGGTTGTCAATGTGTGCACTCAACTTCCAGAGTTAAACCCGTGTGTGGATTCAGCAGTCTGCAGAGACTTTCTCTGCAGAGTCCCAAAACAGGCGTTTTCAGCCCATTACCGGCATATGGAAGAAACAGCAGTAAGCACAGGGAAATATCTGCTTCTAAATCCAAAACGCAGCTATCTAACAGAACGGTTGTCAATGTGTGCACTCAACTTCCAGAGTTAAACCCGTGTGTGGATTCAGCAGTCTGCAGAGACTTTCTCTGCAGAGTCCCAAAACAGGCGTTTTCAGCCCATTACCGGCATAGGGAAGAAACAGCAGTAAGCACAGGGAAATATCTGCTTCTAAATCCAAAACGCAGCTATCTAACAGAACGGTTGTCAATGTGTGCACTCAACTTCCAGAGTTAAACCCGTGTGTGGATTCGGCAGTCTGCAGAGACTTTCTCTGCAGAGTCCCAAAACAGGCGTTTTCAGCCCATTACCGGCATATGGAAGAAACAGCAGTAAGCACAGGGAAATATCTGCTTCTAAATCCACAACGCAGCTATCTAACAGAACGGTTGTCAATGTGTGCACTCAACTTCCAGAGTTAAACCCGTGTGTGGATTCAGCAGTCTGCAGAGACTTTCTCTGCAGAGTCCCAAAACAGGCGTTTTCAGCCCATTACCGGCATATGGAAGAAACAGCAGTAAGCACAGGGAAATATCTGCTTCTAAATCCAAAACGCAGCTATCTAACAGAACGGTTGTCAATGTGTGCACTCAACTTCCAGAGTTAAACCCGTGTGTGGATTCAGCAGTCTGCAGAGACTTTCTCTGCAGAGTCCCAAAACAGGCGTTTTCAGCCCATTACCGGCATATGGAAGAAACAGCAGTAAGCACAGGGAAATATCTGCTTCTAAATCCAAAACGCAGCTATCTAACAGAACGGTTGTCAATGTGTGCACTCAACTTCCAGAGTTAAACCCGTGTGTGGATTCAGCAGTCTGCAGAGACTTTCTCTGCAGAGTCCCAAAACAGGCGTTTTCAGCCCATTACCGGCATATGGAAGAAACAGCAGTAAGCACAGGGAAATATCTGCTTCTAAATCCAAAACGCAGCTATCTAACAGAACGGTTGTCAATGTGTGCACTCAACTTCCAGAGTTAAACCCGTGTGTGGATTCAGCAGTCTGCAGAGACTTTCTCTGCAGAGTCCCAAAACAGGCATTTTCAGCCCATTACCGGCATATGGAAGAAACAGCAGTAAGCACAGGGAAATATCTGCTTCTAAATCCAAAACGCAGCTATCTAACAGAACGGTTGTCAATGTGTGCACTCAACTTCCAGAGTTAAACCCGTGTGTGGATTCAGCAGTCTGCAGAGACTTTCTCTGCAGAGTCCCAAAACAGGCGTTTTCAGCCCATTACCGGCATATGGAAGAAACAGCAGTAAGCACAGGGAAATATCTGCTTCTAAATCCAAAACGCAGCTATCTAACAGAACGGTTGTCAATGTGTGCACTCAACTTCCAGAGTTAAACCCGTGTGTGGATTCAGCAGTCTGCAGAGACATTCTCTGCAGAGTCCCAAAACAGGCGTTTTCAGCCCATTACCGGCATATGGAAGAAACAGCAGTAAGCACAGGGAAATATCTGCTTCTAAATCCAAAACGCAGCTATCTAACAGAACGGTTGTCAATGTGTGCACTCAACTTCCAGAGATAAACCCGTGTGTGGATTCAGCAGTCTGCAAACACTTTCTCTGCAGAGTCCCAAAACAGGCGTTTTCAGCCCATTACCGGCATATGGAAGAAACAGCAGTAAGCACAGGGAAATATCTGCTTCTAAATCCAAAACGCAGCTATCTAACAGAACGGTTGTCAATGTGTGCACTCAACTTCCAGAGTTAAACCCGTGTGTGGATTCAGCAGTCTGCAAACACTTTCTCTGCAGAGTCCCAAAACAGGCGTTTTCAGTCCATTACCGGCATATGGAAGAAACAGCAGTAAGCACAGGGAAATATCTGCTTCTAAATCCAAAACGCAGCTATCTAACAGAACGGTTGTCAATGTGTGCACTCAACTTCCAGAGTTAAACCCGTGTGTGGATTCAGCAGTCTGCAGAGACTTTCTCTGCAGAGTCCCAAAACAGGCGTTTTCAACCCATTACCGGCATATGGAAGAAACAGCAGTAAGCACAGGGAAATATCTGCTTCTAAATCCAAAACGCAGCTATCTAACAGAACGGTTGTCAATGTGTGCACTCAACTTCCAGAGTTAAACCCGTGTGTGGATTCAGCAGTCTGCAAACACTTTCTCTGCAGAGTCCCAAAACAGGCGTTTTCAGCCCATTACCGGCATATGGAAGAAACAGCAGTAAGCACAGGGAAATATCTGCTTCTAAATCCAAAACGCAGCTATCTAACAGAACGGTTGTCAATGTGTGCACTCAACTTCCAGAGTTAATCCCGTGTGTGGATTCAGGAGTCTGCAAACACTTTCTCTGCAGAGTCCCAAAACAGGCGTTTTCAGCCCATTACCGGCATATGGAAGAAACAGCAGTAAGCACAGGGAAATATCTGCTTCTAAATCCAAAACGCAGCTATCTAACAGAACGGTTGTCAATGTGTGCACTCAACTTCCAGAGTTAAACCCGTGTGTGGATTCAGCAGTCTGCAGAGACTTTCTCTGCAGAGTCCCAAAACAGGCCTTTTCAGCCTATTACCGGCATATGGAAGAAACAGCAGTAAGCACAGGGAAATATCTGCTTCTAAATCCAAAACGCAGCTATCTAACAGAACGGTTGTCAATGTGTGCACTCAACTTCCAGAGTTAAACCCGTGTGTGGATTCAGCAGTCTGCAGAGACTTTCTCTGCAGAGTCCCAAAACAGGCGTTTTCAGCCCATTACCGGCATATGGAAGAAACAGCAGTATGCACAGGGAAATATCTGCTTCTAAATCCAAAACGCAGCTATCTAACAGAACGGTTGTCAATGTGTGCACTCAACTTCCAGAGTTAAACCCGTGTGTGGATTCAGCAGTCTGCAGAGACTTTCTCTGCAGAGTCCCAAAACAGGCGTTTTCAGCCCATTACCGGCATATGGAAGAAACAGCAGTAAGCACAGGGAAATATCTGCTTCTAAATCCAAAACGCAGCTATCTAACAGAACGGTTGTCAATGTGTGCACTCAACTTCCAGAGTTAAACCCGTGTGTGGATTCAGCAGTCTGCAGAGACTTTCTCTGCAGAGTCCCAAAACAGGCGTTTTCAACCCATTACCGGCATATGGAAGAAACAGCAGTAAGCACAGGGAAATATCTGCTTCTAAATCCAAAACGCAGCTATCTAACAGAACGGTTGTCAATGTGTGCACTCAACTTCCAGAGTTAAACCCGTGTGTGGATTCAGCAGTCTGCCGAGACTTTCTCTGCAGAGTCCCAAAACAGGCGTTTTCAGCCCATTACCGGCATATGGAAGAAACAGCAGTAAGCACAGGGAAATATCTGCTTCTAAATCCAAAACGCAGCTATCTAACAGAACGGTTGTCAATGTGTGCACTCAACTTCCAGAGTTAAACCCGTGTGTGGATTCAGCAGTCTGCAGAGACTTTCTCTGCAGAGTCCCAAAACAGGCGTTTTCAGCCCATTACCGGCATATGGAAGAAACAGCAGTAAGCACAGGGAAATATCTGCTTCTAAATCCAAAACGCAGCTATCTAACAGAACGGTTGTCAATGTGTGCACTCAACTTCCAGAGTTAAACCCGTGTGTGGATTCAGCAGTCTGCAGAGACTTTCTCTGCAGAGTCCCAAAACAGGCGTTTTCAGCCCATTACCGGCATATGGAAGAAACAGCAGTAAGCACAGGGAAATATCTGCTTCTAAATCCAAAACGCAGCTATCTAACAGAACGGTTGTCAATGTGTGCACTCAACTTCCAGAGTTAAACCCGTGTGTGGATTCAGCAGTCTGCAGAGACTTTCTCTGCAGAGTCCCAAAACAGGCGTTTTCAGCCCATTACCGGCATAGGGAAGAAACAGCAGTAAGCACAGGGAAATATCTGCTTCTAAATCCAAAACGCAGCTATCTAACAGAACGGTTGTCAATGTGTGCACTCAACTTCCAGAGTTAAACCCGTGTGTGGATTCGGCAGTCTGCAGAGACTTTCTCTGCAGAGTCCCAAAACAGGCGTTTTCAGCCCATTACCGGCATATGGAAGAAACAGCAGTAAGCACAGGGAAATATCTGCTTCTAAACCCAAAACGCAGCTATCTAACAGAACGGTTGTCAATGTGTGCACTCAACTTCCAGAGTTAAACCCGTGTGTGGATTCAGCAGTCTGCAGAGACTTTCTCTGCAGAGTCCCAAAACAGGCGTTTTCAGCCCATTACCGGCATATGGAAGAAACAGCAGTAAGCACAGGGAAATATCTGCTTCTAAATCCAAAACGCAGCTATCTAACAGAACGGTTGTCAATGTGTGCACTCAACTTCCAGAGTTAAACCCGTGTGTGGATTCAGCAGTCTGCAGAGACTTTCTCTGCAGAGTCCCAAAACAGGCGTTTTCAGCCCATTACCGGCATATGGAAGAAACAGCAGTAAGCACAGGGAAATATCTGCTTCTAAATCCAAAACGCAGCTATCTAACAGAACGGTTGTCAATGTGTGCACTCAACTTCCAGAGTTAAACCCGTGTGTGGATTCAGCAGTCTGCAGAGACTTTCTCTGCAGAGTCCCAAAACAGGCGTTTTCAGCCCATTACCGGCATATGGAAGAAACAGCAGTAAGCACAGGGAAATATCTGCTTCTAAATCCAAAACGCAGCTATCTAACAGAACGGTTGTCAATGTGTGCACTCAACTTCCAGAGTTAAACCCGTGTGTGGATTCAGCAGTCTGCAGAGACTTTCTCTGCAGAGTCCCAAAACAGGCATTTTCAGCCCATTACCGGCATATGGAAGAAACAGCAGTAAGCACAGGGAAATATCTGCTTCTAAATCCAAAACGCAGCTATCTAACAGAACGGTTGTCAATGTGTGCACTCAACTTCCAGAGTTAAACCCGTGTGTGGATTCAGCAGTCTGCAGAGACTTTCTCTGCAGAGTCCCAAAACAGGCGTTTTCAGCCCATTACCGGCATATGGAAGAAACAGCAGTAAGCACAGGGAAATATCTGCTTCTAAATCCAAAACGCAGCTATCTAACAGAACGGTTGTCAATGTGTGCACTCAACTTCCAGAGATAAACCCGTGTGTGGATTCAGCAGTCTGCAGAGACATTCTCTGCAGAGTCCCAAAACAGGCGTTTTCAGCCCATTACCGGCATATGGAAGAAACAGCAGTAAGCACAGGGAAATATCTGCTTCTAAATCCAAAACGCAGCTATCTAACAGAACGGTTGTCAATGTGTGCACTCAACTTCCAGAGTTAAACCCGTGTGTGGATTCAGCAGTCTGCAAACACTTTCTCTGCAGAGTCCCAAAACAGGCGTTTTCAGCCCATTACCGGCATATGGAAGAAACAGCAGTAAGCACAGGGAAATATCTGCTTCTAAATCCAAAACGCAGCTATCTAACAGAACGGTTGTCAATGTGTGCACTCAACTTCCAGAGTTAAACCCGTGTGTGGATTCAGCAGTCTGCAAACACTTTCTCTGCAGAGTCCCAAAACAGGCGTTTTCAGTCCATTACCGGCATATGGAAGAAACAGCAGTAAGCACAGGGAAATATCTGCTTCTAAATCCAAAACGCAGCTATCTAACAGAACGGTTGTCAATGTGTGCACTCAACTTCCAGAGTTAAACCCGTGTGTGGATTCAGCAGTCTGCAGAGACTTTCTCTGCAGAGTCCCAAAACAGGCGTTTTCAACCCATTACCGGCATATGGAAGAAACAGCAGTAAGCACAGGGAAATATCTGCTTCTAAATCCAAAACGCAGCTATCTAACAGAACGGTTGTCAATGTGTGCACTCAACTTCCAGAGTTAAACCCGTGTGTGGATTCAGCAGTCTGCAAACACTTTCTCTGCAGAGTCCCAAAACAGGCGTTTTCAGCCCATTACCGGCATATGGAAGAAACAGCAGTAAGCACAGGGAAATATCTGCTTCTAAATCCAAAACGCAGCTATCTAACAGAACGGTTGTCAATGTGTGCACTCAACTTCCAGAGTTAATCCCGTGTGTGGATTCAGGAGTCTGCAAACACTTTCTCTGCAGAGTCCCAAAACAGGCGTTTTCAGCCCATTACCGGCATATGGAAGAAACAGCAGTAAGCACAGGGAAATATCTGCTTCTAAATCCAAAACGCAGCTATCTAACAGAACGGTTGTCAATGTGTGCACTCAACTTCCAGAGTTAAACCCGTGTGTGGATTCAGCAGTCTGCAGAGACTTTCTCTGCAGAGTCGCAAAACAGGCCTTTTCAGCCCATTACCGGCATATGGAAGAAACAGCAGTAAGCACAGGGAAATATCTGCTTCTAAATCCAAAACGCAGCTATCTAACAGAACGGTTGTCAATGTGTGCACTCAACTTCCAGAGTTAAACCCGTGTGTGGATTCAGCAGTCTGCAGAGACTTTCTCTGCAGAGTCCCAAAACAGGCGTTTTCAGCCCATTACCGGCATATGGAAGAAACAGCAGTATGCACAGGGAAATATCTGCTTCTAAATCCAAAAAGCAGCTATCTAACAGAACGGTTGTCAATGTGTGCACTCAACTTCCAGAGTTAAACCCGTGTGTGGATTCGGCAGTCTGCAGAGACTTTCTCTGCAGAGTCCCAAAACAGGCGTTTTCAGCCCATTACCGGCATATGGAAGAAACAGCAGTAAGCACAGGGAAATATCTGCTTCTAAATCCAAAACGCAGCTATCTAACAGAACGGTTGTCAATGTGTGCACTCAACTTCCAGAGTTAAACCCGTGTGTGGATTCAGCAGTCTGCAGAGACTTTCTCTGCAGAGTCCCAAAACAGGCGTTTTCAGCCCATTACCGGCATATGGAAGAAACAGCAGTAAGCACAGGGAAATATCTGCTTCTAAATCCAAAACGCAGCTATCTAACAGAACGGTTGTCAATGTGTGCACTCAACTTCCAGAGTTAAACCCGTGTGTGGATTCAGCAGTCTGCAGAGACTTTCTCTGCAGAGTCCCAAAACAGGCGTTTTCAGCCCATTACCGGCATATGGAAGAAACAGCAGTAAGCACAGGGAAATATCTGCTTCTAAATCCAAAACGCAGCTATCTAACAGAACGGTTGTCAATGTGTGCACTCAACTTCCAGAGTTAAACCCGTGTGTGGATTCAGCAGTCTGCAGAGACTTTCTCTGCAGAGTCCCAAAACAGGCGTTTTCAACCCATTACCGGCATATGGAAGAAACAGCAGTAAGCACAGGGAAATATCTGCTTCTAAATCCAAAACGCAGCTATCTAACAGAACGGTTGTCAATGTGTGCACTCAACTTCCAGAGTTAAACCCGTGTGTGGATTCAGCAGTCTGCAAACACTTTCTCTGCAGAGTCCCAAAACAGGCGTTTTCAGCCCATTACCGGCATATGGAAGAAACAGCAGTAAGCACAGGGAAATATCTGCTTCTAAATCCAAAACGCAGCTATCTAACAGAACGGTTGTCAATGTGTGCACTCAACTTCCAGAGTTAAACCCGTGTGTGGATTCAGCAGTCTGCAGAGACTTTCTCTGCAGAGTCCCAAAACAGGCGTTTTCAGCCCATTACCGGCATATGGAAGAAACAGCAGTAAGCACAGGGAAATATCTGCTTCTAAATCCAAAACGCAGCTATCTAACAGAACGGTTGTCAATGTGTGCACTCAACTTCCAGAGTTAAACCCGTGTGTGGATTCAGCAGTCTGCAGAGACTTTCTCTGCAGAGTCCCAAAACAGGCGTTTTCAGCCCATTACCGGCATATGGAAGAAACAGCAGTAAGCACAGGGAAATATCTGCTTCTAAATCCAAAACGCAGCTATCTAACAGAACGGTTGTCAATGTGTGCACTCAACTTCCAGAGTTAAACCCGTGTGTGGATTCAGCAGTCTGCAAACACTTTCTCTGCAGAGTCCCAAAACAGGCGTTTTCAGCCCATTACCGGCATATGGAAGAAACAGCAGTAAGCACAGGGAAATATCTGCTTCTAAATCCAAAACGCAGCTATCTAACAGAACGGTTGTCAATGTGTGCACTCAACTTCCAGAGTTAAACCCGTGTGTGGATTCAGCAGTCTGCAAACACTTTCTCTGCAGAGTCCCAAAACAGGCGTTTTCAGTCCATTACCGGCATATGGAAGAAACAGCAGTAAGCACAGGGAAATATCTGCTTCTAAATCCAAAACGCAGCTATCTAACAGAACGGTTGTCAATGTGTGCACTCAACTTCCAGAGTTAAACCCGTGTGTGGATTCAGCAGTCTGCAGAGACTTTCTCTGCAGAGTCCCAAAACAGGCGTTTTCAACCCATTACCGGCATATGGAAGAAACAGCAGTAAGCACAGGGAAATATCTGCTTCTAAATCCAAAACGCAGCTATCTAACAGAACGGTTGTCAATGTGTGCACTCAACTTCCAGAGTTAAACCCGTGTGTGGATTCAGCAGTCTGCAAACACTTTCTCTGCAGAGTCCCAAAACAGGCGTTTTCAGCCCATTACCGGCATATGGAAGAAACAGCAGTAAGCACAGGGAAATATCTGCTTCTAAATCCAAAACGCAGCTATCTAACAGAACGGTTGTCAATGTGTGCACTCAACTTCCAGAGTTAATCCCGTGTGTGGATTCAGGAGTCTGCAAACACTTTCTCTGCAGAGTCCCAAAACAGGCGTTTTCAGCCCATTACCGGCATATGGAAGAAACAGCAGTAAGCACAGGGAAATATCTGCTTCTAAATCCAAAACGCAGCTATCTAACAGAACGGTTGTCAATGTGTGCACTCAACTTCCAGAGTTAAACCCGTGTGTGGATTCAGCAGTCTGCAGAGACTTTCTCTGCAGAGTCCCAAAACAGGCCTTTTCAGCCCATTACCGGCATATGGAAGAAACAGCAGTAAGCACAGGGAAATATCTGCTTCTAAATCCAAAACGCAGCTATCTAACAGAACGGTTGTCAATGTGTGCACTCAACTTCCAGAGTTAAACCCGTGTGTGGATTCAGCAGTCTGCAGAGACTTTCTCTGCAGAGTCCCAAAACAGGCGTTTTCAGCCCATTACCGGCATATGGAAGAAACAGCAGTATGCACAGGGAAATATCTGCTTCTAAATCCAAAAAGCAGCTATCTAACAGAACGGTTGTCAATGTGTGCACTCAACTTCCAGAGTTAAACCCGTGTGTGGATTCGGCAGTCTGCAGAGACTTTCTCTGCAGAGTCCCAAAACAGGCGTTTTCAGCCCATTACCGGCATATGGAAGAAACAGCAGTAAGCACAGGGAAATATCTGCTTCTAAATCCAAAACGCAGCTATCTAACAGAACGGTTGTCAATGTGTGCACTCAACTTCCAGAGTTAAACCCGTGTGTGGATTCAGCAGTCTGCAGAGACTTTCTCTGCAGAGTCCCAAAACAGGCGTTTTCAGCCCATTACCGGCATATGGAAGAAACAGCAGTAAGCACAGGGAAATATCTGCTTCTAAATCCAAAACGCAGCTATCTAACAGAACGGTTGTCAATGTGTGCACTCAACTTCCAGAGTTAAACCCGTGTGTGGATTCAGCAGTCTGCAGAGACTTTCTCTGCAGAGTCCCAAAACAGGCGTTTTCAGCCCATTACCGGCATATGGAAGAAACAGCAGTAAGCACAGGGAAATATCTGCTTCTAAATCCAAAACGCAGCTATCTAACAGAACGGTTGTCAATGTGTGCACTCAACTTCCAGAGTTAAACCCGTGTGTGGATTCAGCAGTCTGCAGAGACTTTCTCTGCAGAGTCCCAAAACAGGCGTTTTCAACCCATTACCGGCATATGGAAGAAACAGCAGTAAGCACAGGGAAATATCTGCTTCTAAATCCAAAACGCAGCTATCTAACAGAACGGTTGTCAATGTGTGCACTCAACTTCCAGAGTTAAACCCGTGTGTGGATTCAGCAGTCTGCAAACACTTTCTCTGCAGAGTCCCAAAACAGGCGTTTTCAGCCCATTACCGGCATATGGAAGAAACAGCAGTAAGCACAGGGAAATATCTGCTTCTAAATCCAAAACGCAGCTATCTAACAGAACGGTTGTCAATGTGTGCACTCAACTTCCAGAGTTAAACCCGTGTGTGGATTCAGCAGTCTGCAGAGACTTTCTCTGCAGAGTCCCAAAACAGGCGTTTTCAGCCCATTACCGGCATATGGAAGAAACAGCAGTAAGCACAGGGAAATATCTGCTTCTAAATCCAAAACGCAGCTATCTAACAGAACGGTTGTCAATGTGTGCACTCAACTTCCAGAGTTAAACCCGTGTGTGGATTCAGCAGTCTGCAGAGACTTTCTCTGCAGAGTCCCAAAACAGGCGTTTTCAGCCCATTACCGGCATATGGAAGAAACAGCAGTAAGCACAGGGAAATATCTGCTTCTAAATCCAAAACGCAGCTATCTAACAGAACGGTTGTCAATGTGTGCACTCAACTTCCAGAGTTAAACCCGTGTGTGGATTCGGCAGTCTGCAGAGACTTTCTCTGCAGAGTCCCAAAACAGGCGTTTTCAGCCCATTACCGGCATATGGAAGAAACAGCAGTAAGCACAGGGAAATATCTGCTTCTAAACCCAAAACGCAGCTATCTAACAGAACGGTTGTCAATGTGTGCACTCAACTTCCAGAGTTAAACCCGTGTGTGGATTCAGCAGTCTGCAGAGACTTTCTCTGCAGAGTCCCAAAACAGGCGTTTTCAGCCCATTACCGGCATATGGAAGAAACAGCAGTAAGCACAGGGAAATATCTGCTTCTAAATCCAAAACGCAGCTATCTAACAGAACGGTTGTCAATGTGTGCACTCAACTTCCAGAGTTAAACCCGTGTGTGGATTCAGCAGTCTGCAGAGACTTTCTCTGCAGAGTCCCAAAACAGGCGTTTTCAGCCCATTACCGGCATATGGAAGAAACAGCAGTAAGCACAGGGAAATATCTGCTTCTAAATCCAAAACGCAGCTATCTAACAGAACGGTTGTCAATGTGTGCACTCAACTTCCAGAGTTAAACCCGTGTGTGGATTCAGCAGTCTGCAGAGACTTTCTCTGCAGAGTCCCAAAACAGGCATTTTCAGTCCATTACCGGCATATGGAAGAAACAGCAGTAAGCACAGGGAAATATCTGCTTCTAAATCCAAAACGCAGCTATCTAACAGAACGGTTGTCAATGTGTGCACTCAACTTCCAGAGTTAAACCCGTGTGTGGATTCAGCAGTCTGCAGAGACTTTCTCTGCAGAGTCCCAAAACAGGCGTTTTCAGCCCATTACCGGCATATGGAAGAAACAGCAGTAAGCACAGGGAAATATCTGCTTCTAAATCCAAAACGCAGCTATCTAACAGAACGGTTGTCAATGTGTGCACTCAACTTCCAGAGTTAAACCCGTGTGTGGATTCAGCAGTCTGCAGAGACATTCTCTGCAGAGTCCCAAAACAGGCGTTTTCAGCCCATTACCGGCATATGGAAGAAACAGCAGTAAGCACAGGGAAATATCTGCTTCTAAATCCAAAACGCAGCTATCTAACAGAACGGTTGTCAATGTGTGCACTCAACTTCCAGAGTTAAACCCATGTGTGGATTCAGCAGTCTGCAAACGCTTTCTCTGCAGAGTCCCAAAACAGGCGTTTTCAGCCCATTACCGGCATATGGAAGAAACAGCAGTAAGCACAGGGAAATATCTGCTTCTAAATCCAAAACGCAGCTATCTAACAGAACGGTTGTCAATGTGTGCACTCAACTTCCAGAGTTAAACCCGTGTGTGGATTCAGCAGTCTGCAAACACTTTCTCTGCAGAGTCCCAAAACAGGCGTTTTCAGTCCATTACCGGCATATGGAAGAAACAGCAGTAAGCACAGGGAAATATCTGCTTCTAAATCCAAAACGCAGCTACCTAACAGAACGGTTGTCAATGTGTGCACTCAACTTCCAGAGTTAAACCCGTGTGTGGATTCAGCAGTCTGCAGAGACTTTCTCTGCAGAGTCCCAAAACAGGCGTTTTCAACCCATTACCGGCATATGGAAGAAACAGCAGTAAGCACAGGGAAATATCTGCTTCTAAATCCAAAACGCAGCTATCTAACAGAACGGTTGTCAATGTGTGCACTCAACTTCCAGAGTTAAACCCGTGTGTGGATTCAGCAGTCTGCAAACACTTTCTCTGCAGAGTCCCAAAACAGGCGTTTTCAGCCCATTACCGGCATATGGAAGAAACAGCAGTAAGCACAGGGAAATATCTGCTTCTAAATCCAAAACGCAGCTATCTAACAGAACGGTTGTCAATGTGTGCACTCAACTTCCAGAGTTAATCCCGTGTGTGGATTCAGCAGTCTGCAGAGACTTTCTCTGCAGAGTCCCAAAACAGGCGTTTTCAGCCCATTACCGGCATATGGAAGAAACAGCAGTAAGCACAGGGAAATATCTGCTTCTAAATCCAAAACGCAGCTATCTAACAGAACGGTTGTCAATGTGTGCACTCAACTTCCAGAGTTAAACCCGTGTGTGGATTCAGCAGTCTGCAGAGACTTTCTCTGCAGAGTCCCAAAACAGGCCTTTTCAGCCCATTACCGGCATATGGAAGAAACAGCAGTAAGCACAGGGAAATATCTGCTTCTAAATCCAAAACGCAGCTATCTAACAGAACGGTTGTCAATGTGTGCACTCAACTTCCAGAGTTAAACCCGTGTGTGGATTCAGCAGTCTGCAGAGACTTTCTCTGCAGAGTCCCAAAACAGGCGTTTTCAGCCCATTACCGGCATATGGAAGAAACAGCAGTAAGCACAGGGAAATATCTGCTTCTAAATCCAAAACGCAGCTATCTAACAGAACGGTTGTCAATGTGTGCACTCAACTTCCAGAGTTAAACCCGTGTGTGGATTCGGCAGTCTGCAGAGACTTTCTCTGCAGAGTCCCAAAACAGGCGTTTTCAGCCCATTACCGGCATATGGAAGAAACAGCAGTAAGCACAGGGAAATATCTGCTTCTAAATCCAAAACGCAGCTATCTAACAGAACGGTTGTCAATGTGTGCACTCAACTTCCAGAGTTAAACCCGTGTGTGGATTCAGCAGTCTGCAGAGACTTTCTCTGCAGAGTCCCAAAACAGGCGTTTTCAGCCCATTTCCGGCATATGGAAGAAACAGCAGTAAGCACAGGGAAATATCTGCTTCTAAATCCAAAACGCAGCTATCTAACAGAACGGTTGTCAATGTGTGCACTCAACTTCCAGAGTTAAACCCGTGTGTGGATTCAGCAGTCTGCAGAGACTTTCTCTGCAGAGTCCCAAAACAGGCGTTTTCAGCCCATTACCGGCATATGGAAGAAACAGCAGTAAGCACAGGGAAATATCTGCTTCTAAATCCAAAACGCAGCTATCTAACAGAACGGTTGTCAATGTGTGCACTCAACTTCCAGAGTTAAACCCGTGTGTGGATTCAGCAGTCTGCAGAGACTTTCTCTGCAGAGTCCCAAAACAGGCGTTTTCAGCCCATTACCGGCATATGGAAGAAACAGCAGTAAGCACAGGGAAATATCTGCTTCTAAATCCAAAACGCAGCTATCTAACAGAACGGTTGTCAATGTGTGCACTCAACTTCCAGAGTTAAACCCGTGTGTGGATTCAGCAGTCTGCAGAGACTTTCTCTGCAGAGTCCCAAAACAGGAATTTTCAGCCCATTACCGGCATATGGAAGAAACAGCAGTAAGCACAGGGAAATATCTGCTTCTAAATCCAAAACGCAGCTATCTAACAGAACGGTTGTCAATGTGTGCACTCAACTTCCAGAGTTAAACCCGTGTGTGGATTCAGCAGTCTGCAGAGACTTTCTCTGCAGAGTCCCAAAACAGGCGTTTTCAGCCCATTACCGGCATATGGAAGAAACAGCAGTAAGCACAGGGAAATATCTGCTTCTAAATCCAAAACGCAGCTATCTAACAGAACGGTTGTCAATGTGTGCACTCAACTTCCAGAGTTAAACCCGTGTGTGGATTCAGCAGTCTGCAGAGACTTTCTCTGCAGAGTCCCAAAACAGGCGTTTTCAACCCATTACCGGCATATGGAAGAAACAGCAGTAAGCACAGGGAAATATCTGCTTCTAAATCCAAAACGCAGCTATCTAACAGAACGGTTGTCAATGTGTGCACTCAACTTCCAGAGTTAAACCCGTGTGTGGATTCAGCAGTCTGCAGAGACTTTCTCTGCAGAGTCCCAAAACAGGCGTTTTCAGCCCATTACCGGCATATGGAAGAAACAGCAGTAAGCACAGGGAAATATCTGCTTCTAAATCCAAAACGCAGCTATCTAACAGAACGGTTGTCAATGTGTGCACTCAACTTCCAGAGTTAAACCCGTGTGTGGATTCAGCAGTCTGCAAACACTTTCTCTGCAGAGTCCCAAATCAGGCGTTTCAGCCCATTACCGGCATATGGATGAAACAGCAGTAAGCACAGGGAAATATCTGCTTCTAAATCCAAAACGCAGCTATCTAACAGAACGGTTGTCAATGTGTGCACTCAACTTCCAGAGTTAAACCCGTGTGTGGATTCAGCAGTCTGCAAACACTTTCTCTGCAGAGTCCCAAAACAGGCGTTTTCAGCCCATTACCGGCATATGGAAGAAACAGCAGTAAGCACAGGGAAATATCTGCTTCTAAATCCAAAACGCAGCTATCTAACAGAACGGTTGTCAATGTGTGCACTCAACTTCCAGAGTTAAACCCGTGTGTGGATTCAGCAGTCTGCAGAGACTTTCTCTGCAGAGTCCCAAAACAGGCATTTTCAGCCCATTACCGGCATATGGAAGAAACAGCAGTAAGCACAGGGAAATATCTGCTTCTAAATCCAAAACGCAGCTATCTAACAGAACGGTTGTCAATGTGTGCACTCAACTTCCAGAGTTAAACCCGTGTGTGGATTCAGCAGTCTGCAGAGACTTTCTCTGCAGAGTCCCAAAACAGGCGTTTTCAGCCCATTACCGGCATATGGAAGAAACAGCAGTAAGCACAGGGAAATATCTGCTTCTAAATCCAAAACGCAGCTATCTAACAGAACGGTTGTCAATGTGTGCACTCAACTTCCAGAGTTAAACCCGTGTGTGGATTCAGCAGTCTGCAGAGACTTTCTCTGCAGAGTCCCAAAACAGGCGTTTTCAGCCCAATACCGGCATATGGAAGAAACAGCAGTAAGCACAGGGAAATATCTGCTTCTAAATCCAAAACGCAGCTATCTAACAGAACGGTTGTCAATGTGTGCACTCAACTTCCAGAGTTAAACCCGTGTGTGGATTCAGCAGTCTGCAGAGACTTTCTCTGCAGAGTCCCAAAACAGGCGTTTTCAGCCCATTACCGGCATATGGAAGAAACAGCAGTAAGCACAGGGAAATATCTGCTTCTAAATCCAAAACGCAGCTATCTAACAGAACGGTTGTCAATGTGTGCACTCAACTTCCAGAGTTAAACCCGTGTGTGGATTCAGCAGTCTGCAGAGACTTTCTCTGCAGAGTCCCAAAACAGGCATTTTCAGCCCATTACCGGCATATGGAAGAAACAGCAGTAAGCACAGGGAAATATCTGCTTCTAAATCCAAAACGCAGCTATCTAACAGAACGGTTGTCAATGTGTGCACTCAACTTCCAGAGTTAAACCCGTGTGTGGATTCAGCAGTCTGCAGAGACTTTCTCTGCAGAGTCCCAAAACAGGCGTTTTCAGCCCATTACCGGCATATGGAAGAAACAGCAGTAAGCACAGGGAAATATCTGCTTCTAAATCCAAAACGCAGCTATCTAACAGAACGGTTGTCAATGTGTGCACTCAACTTCCAGAGTTAAACCCGTGTGTGGATTCAGCAGTCTGCAGAGACTTTCTCTGCAGAGTCCCAAAACAGGCGTTTTCAACCCATTACCGGCATATGGAAGAAACAGCAGTAAGCACAGGGAAATATCTGCTTCTAAATCCAAAACGCAGCTATCTAACAGAACGGTTGTCAATGTGTGCACTCAACTTCCAGAGTTAAACCCGTGTGTGGATTCAGCAGTCTGCAAACACTTTCTCTGCAGAGTCCCAAAACAGGCGTTTTCAGCCCATTACCGGCATATGGAAGAAACAGCAGTAAGCACAGGGAAATATCTGCTTCTAAATCCAAAACGCAGCTATCTAACAGAACGGTTGTCAATGTGTGCACTCAACTTCCAGAGTTAAACCCGTGTGTGGATTCAGCAGTCTGCAGAGACTTTCTCTGCAGAGTCCCAAAACAGGCGTTTTCAGCCCATTACCGGCATATGGAAGAAACAGCAGTAAGCACAGGGAAATATCTGCTTCTAAATCCAAAACGCAGCTATCTAACAGAACGGTTGTCAATGTGTGCACTCAACTTCCAGAGTTAAACCCGTGTGTGGATTCAGCAGTCTGCAGAGACATTCTCTGCAGAGTCCCAAAACAGGCGTTTTCAGCCCATTACCGGCATATGGAAGAAACAGCAGTAAGCACAGGGAAATATCTGCTTCTAAATCCAAAACGCAGCTATCTAACAGAACGGTTGTCAATGTGTGCACTCAACTTCCAGAGTTAAACCCGTGTGTGGATTCAGCAGTCTGCAAACGCTTTCTCTGCAGAGTCCCAAAACAGGCGTTTTCAGCCCATTACCGGCATATGGAAGAAACAGCAGTAAGCACAGGGAAATATCTGCTTCTAAATCCAAAACGCAGCTATCTAACAGAACGGTTGTCAATGTGTGCACTCAACTTCCAGAGTTAAACCCGTGTGTGGATTCAGCAGTCTGCAAACACTTTCTCTGCAGAGTCCCAAAACAGGCGTTTTCAGTCCATTACCGGCATATGGAAGAAACAGCAGTAAGCACAGGGAAATATCTGCTTCTAAATCCAAAACGCAGCTATCTAACAGAACGGTTGTCAATGTGTGCACTCAACTTCCAGAGTTAAACCCGTGTGTGGATTCAGCAGTCTGCAGAGACTTTCTCTGCAGAGTCCCAAAACAGGCGTTTTCAACCCATTACCGGCATATGGAAGAAACAGCAGTAAGCACAGGGAAATATCTGCTTCTAAATCCAAAACGCAGCTATCTAACAGAACGGTTGTCAATGTGTGCACTCAACTTCCAGAGTTAAACCCGTGTGTGGATTCAGCAGTCTGCAAACACTTTCTCTGCAGAGTCCCAAAACAGGCGTTTTCAGCCCATTACCGGCATATGGAAGAAACAGCAGTAAGCACAGGGAAATATCTGCTTCTAAATCCAAAACGCAGCTATCTAACAGAACGGTTGTCAATGTGTGCACTCAACTTCCAGAGTTAATCCCGTGTGTGGATTCAGCAGTCTGCAGAGACTTTCTCTGCAGAGTCCCAAAACAGGCGTTTTCAGCCCATTACCGGCATATGGAAGAAACAGCAGTAAGCACAGGGAAATATCTGCTTCTAAATCCAAAACGCAGCTATCTAACAGAACGGTTGTCAATGTGTGCACTCAACTTCCAGAGTTAAACCCGTGTGTGGATTCAGCAGTCTGCAGAGACTTTCTCTGCAGAGTCCCAAAACAGGCCTTTTCAGCCCATTACCGGCATATGGAAGAAACAGCAGTAAGCACAGGGAAATATCTGCTTCTAAATCCAAAACGCAGCTATCTAACAGAACGGTTGTCAATGTGTGCACTCAACTTCCAGAGTTAAACCCGTGTGTGGATTCAGCAGTCTGCAGAGACTTTCTCTGCAGAGTCCCAAAACAGGCGTTTTCAGCCCATTACCGGCATATGGAAGAAACAGCAGTAAGCACAGGGAAATATCTGCTTCTAAATCCAAAACGCAGCTATCTAACAGAACGGTTGTCAATGTGTGCACTCAACTTCCAGAGTTAAACCCGTGTGTGGATTCAGCAGTCTGCAGAGACTTTCTCTGCAGAGTCCCAAAACAGGCGTTTTCAGCCCATTACCGGCATATGGAAGAAACAGCAGTAAGCACAGGGAAATATCTGCTTCTAAATCCAAAACGCAGCTATCTAACAGAACGGTTGTCAATGTGTGCACTCAACTTCCAGAGTTAAACCCGTGTGTGGATTCAGCAGTCTGCAGAGACTTTCTCTGCAGAGTCCCAAAACAGGCGTTTTCAGCCCATTTCCGGCATATGGAAGAAACAGCAGTAAGCACAGGGAAATATCTGCTTCTAAATCCAAAACGCAGCTATCTAACAGAACGGTTGTCAATGTGTGCACTCAACTTCCAGAGTTAAACCCGTGTGTGGATTCAGCAGTCTGCAGAGACTTTCTCTGCAGAGTCCCAAAACAGGCGTTTTCAGCCCATTACCGGCATATGGAAGAAACAGCAGTAAGCACAGGGAAATATCTGCTTCTAAATCCAAAACGCAGCTATCTAACAGAACGGTTGTCAATGTGTGCACTCAACTTCCAGAGTTAAACCCGTGTGTGGATTCAGCAGTCTGCAGAGACTTTCTCTGCAGAGTCCCAAAACAGGCGTTTTCAGCCCATTACCGGCATATGGAAGAAACAGCAGTAAGCACAGGGAAATATCTGCTTCTAAATCCAAAACGCAGCTATCTAACAGAACGGTTGTCAATGTGTGCACTCAACTTCCAGAGTTAAACCCGTGTGTGGATTCAGCAGTCTGCAGAGACTTTCTCTGCAGAGTCCCAAAACAGGAATTTTCAGCCCATTACCGGCATATGGAAGAAACAGCAGTAAGCACAGGGAAATATCTGCTTCTAAATCCAAAACGCAGCTATCTAACAGAACGGTTGTCAATGTGTGCACTCAACTTCCAGAGTTAAACCCGTGTGTGGATTCAGCAGTCTGCAGAGACTTTCTCTGCAGAGTCCCAAAACAGGCGTTTTCAGCCCATTACCGGCATATGGAAGAAACAGCAGTAAGCACAGGGAAATATCTGCTTCTAAATCCAAAACGCAGCTATCTAACAGAACGGTTGTCAATGTGTGCACTCAACTTCCAGAGTTAAACCCGTGTGTGGATTCAGCAGTCTGCAGAGACTTTCTCTGCAGAGTCCCAAAACAGGCGTTTTCAACCCATTACCGGCATATGGAAGAAACAGCAGTAAGCACAGGGAAATATCTGCTTCTAAATCCAAAACGCAGCTATCTAACAGAACGGTTGTCAATGTGTGCACTCAACTTCCAGAGTTAAACCCGTGTGTGGATTCAGCAGTCTGCAGAGACTTTCTCTGCAGAGTCCCAAAACAGGCGTTTTCAGCCCATTACCGGCATATGGAAGAAACAGCAGTAAGCACAGGGAAATATCTGCTTCTAAATCCAAAACGCAGCTATCTAACAGAACGGTTGTCAATGTGTGCACTCAACTTCCAGAGTTAAACCCGTGTGTGGATTCAGCAGTCTGCAAACACTTTCTCTGCAGAGTCCCAAATCAGGCGTTTCAGCCCATTACCGGCATATGGATGAAACAGCAGTAAGCACAGGGAAATATCTGCTTCTAAATCCAAAACGCAGCTATCTAAC